>NW_026852694.1:0-36167 GCF_026571515.1 Ruditapes philippinarum | reverse complement strand
ATTACTAAAATTAAAACGCGGGGAAAGCTTGGGGGCACTTTCAAAAACAAATTGTTTTATAATCTCACAACCTTCACCTTTCTGACATTCTGAGACTCAAACAAATTCAGCGCCTATTGTGCTTTGATTTTCTACAGCGATACCTTGTTTGAGATTTAGTGTAAATGTGTTCCAATGTAATGCCAGGAGATGGTAGGCTTTATCTGTATTGATGCAGGTACCGCCTCACTATTGGTCTTTCGACCCTCCATCCATGGCTCATAGAACTCTAAGTTTGTATAGATTAAGTCCAAGTGAAAGCATGATAATAAAATCAATTATAATAAAAAATCTGCATCATAATTCTATACAAGCAACAGTCTAAAAGCAAATTAAACACTTAAACTACAACAACTCATCTCAACAACAACAGCTCTTGAAATCCAATTAACTCAAAGAACCCAGCTTAAGCACACTTTTGTTTGCGCATTGCCATCGTTATGTGCAAAGTAGACTGCCGCGCGACCCATTTGCGAAACCAGTCTGCATTATCCTTTTGCAACTGAATGCTGCGCTGCGCGTGCTAACATACCTTAACAATATTTTTGTTTGGTCATATTTTCTTTTAAGCTTGGGCTCGCCAAGTGTTAATTACTTTTTGTAACGTGTGTTGCCTTTACGTATATATGAATTTGAGATAAAAAAAAAAGGTAAAAACAATTATAGTGTTAACTAAACAATTACTTGCTATTTACCCAGCTGAGAATACAGTGCTCTGCCTCCATATCTTGGGATATGGATAAAGTTTTACTACTTAATCCTTCCTCAAATTAAATAACATCATTTGAAGTAAAAAATTTTTTTTTACAATGAGTTCCGACACAAAACTATTACACTAGAATTTAAAAATTGGGCGACTAAAAAGCCTAAAAATCATTAGTTTTCCCAACTTTTAAATTAATAAATAAAATTTTTAAATATTAAAAAATTTTTAAACCTACATAAATTTTACATACACAGCAACATCATATATTTTTAATTAAAATCCTTTTTTTTGAAAATTTTTTCCGGAAACAAATTTATGACCAACGGCAGACCCCATTTAAGCTTACTCCTTTCTTACGAACTGCACCCGTCGGCTGCCCCTTTCTATAATGGGTTTGGGGGGTCAAACTTTACCAGTTATTGCTTTTTAAAGTTATTTTACGAAAGATATGCACATGTACTGTCCAGGGATGATAATTTTGATTTAACAGTACTAGGAGAGTCCATTTAAGTGGAAGTTTGCACTATAATCCGAGATTGGAAGTGTGAACAATTATATACAGTTTAATTCTAATAAGAATGTCTATCATCGTTGTGGCTCTGTGATTTGCAGTCATAGGTTCGAACCCAACGTTCTATTATGATGTTGTGTAGTTGTTGTTGTTGTTTTTTTCATTTGCTTTGTCTTTCCTTGTGTTATCATTTGAAAATATTTTGTTTTTATAAATTCAAAAATAAAAAATGTCAATGAAATCAAATTTGATCGGGCTCACATTGGCAACAAATATAGCAATACAACTAGGCTAAGAATGGTAACATTCAATAGACGTTATCCGGAACTTGGCAATCTGGGTTTTCCCAAGCTAATCTGTAGGTACAAACTAACTTTTACCGTTATAGCTTCACTGTCTATCCGTTACATTAGATTAGTCAACCTGTTGCGCTTATTTATAAAGCTATAACCATACAAGTTTATTTGTACCTACGGATAAGCAAAGTTAATTCCGGAGTTGGGCTATGGTCTGTCCGAATTGAAAATCGATACTTACACTCATCGAGTAAATCCGATATAATTGCGTCACGGTGAAGACAGTCCTCAACCTAGTCAGAGTCAAGTGATCTCAGGAAAGTTGAGAATCTGTGAAATTAGGAGGGGAGCTTCCTTGAGGTGTCCTCAATAAAATAAAACTGAATACCACTTTACTGAAAATTTGAGGACAGTCTTTATCGTTCGGCAATTATATAGGATTTACTCAATGACTGTGAGTGAAAGTATTGATTTTGAATACGGGTCATAGATTAGAACAGTAATTAATCAACCTTATCTCACGTATTTAAGAAAAACTTGAAAATTGTTTTGTTGCAAAAACAACACTCGATGTACATTGCAAAAGTGAAACAATGTCTTGTAATAGAATGCATCTTACAGAAGTGGAAACATTGTTAAAATAATTAAAAAGGTATTAATGATAAAAACTTAGTGTAATTGAAAAACAAATTAAACAAACTGTATTTAAATCTAAGTCCGATACAATTTTGTTTTCAATATTTCAAACACAAAACAATTAATTTATAAATGGGATTAGATTCAAGTTAATAACATAAACATTTATATATATTAAGACGCAGACAACAAATCATCCGAGATCATCGACAACAACATCACACGGTCACATTGACAAACACAGGAACAGCTAAATCATTAGATAAGAGGAAATTCAGTGGCGTAATCAAGGCCACTGATGACAGATCAAAGCAAAGTAAGTGAATTTATTAAAATTTATTGTTCATTAGATTTAGCAAACTTTAAACACGTAAAACAACGCTGTTTTACTGCTTCTTAAAATTAATTAAAAACCTTTTTAGATAAAGGTAAAATTTAATCTACTGGTTTTGGCAAAGGAAACGTGTTATATTTAAATGTAAAGCATGTAAATTTCACAGATAAGACGTTTGATATTTTCCTTTAACGAAAGTATTTATTAATGCAAGAAATCACATATAACAATAGGCAAAAATTCATGAAAATATAACAATATCTTTAACATTTTAGGTCTTAGATAGTCAAAACAAAGAGCATGAATCAAATGGGACCTTTAAAACATCCAGATTAGAAATGAGCAAGACGGACACTTGTAAGTGTACATTTTCAATTGAATAGCTGATGTCCTAAACAATTAAACCAGTAAATGTCTAGAATCTGTATTTTTTCACTTTGAAACGAACCCGTTGCGTATAGTCTTGAACTTCCCAGAAATTGTAAAATAGGCAGTACCGATATCCCGCAAGTAGTATACACTCTTAATGGTTCATATAACAGTTAATATATAAAAAAAAAATGCACACTCCTTCGTTAATCGACATTTCTGATAAAATTCAAAATCTTACATAAATTCAACAAAGAAATAACCCGTAGCCCTAAGTATCTCTCTTCAACATTTATTCCCTCACATTCTGAAAGTTCACGTTTATGATCCAAGTAAATGTTTATAGGACCAAAGTGATTCAAAATGAATACTCAAACTTAAGTGGTATTTAGTATGACTTTATTGGGAACAATTCAAGGTAGCCCCCTCCTAACCCCCTTCTCAATTTTCCTTAGTTTGCTATAATATGACTTTAAAGGGGCTCCACTGAGGTTTAAAAGCCTAAAAACATAACATTTGAATTTATTACATGAATGAGCTGGGGTACTTTAAACAGAAATATATGCAAAGATAGTAAAGAAATATACTTTGAAATAAATTGAAAATCGTATGTTTATGCTTTTCTTACCCCGCTTTGAGTGAAAAGCGTTTAAACGCTTATCATTTTGGGTCATTTTTTTAAAATTTGAATAATTATTCTGGAAAAACGAAGTGCGCGAATGATCTGAAATTTTGCACAAAAATTAGTAGTCTAAACCTATATCAAAGGGTACATTTATCTGGAAAAAATATTTTCAGTTCCCCCATGTCAAAAAACCTCAGTGGAGTCCCTTTAAAATCCGAATATCACTTGAAAATGTGAGGACTGCCTTAACCTTTAGGCAGTTAAATAGGATTTACTCAATGAGAGTGAGTAAAAGTTTAAATTGAGAATACGGACCAAAACCCGTATTCAGAAACGATACTTAATCTCAATCTCGACTTAAACCCACGAAAGGTCGCCTCAAGTAACGCTGAATTGACTTGCGGGAAGTAACTCACAATGTTCAAAGTGGTATTCATTTTGTTTACTCAACCTTATCTCTCGTGAGACTTCAAAGGTTGACCGATCGGTTTTATTACATTGCAAAAGTGTAATCATGTCGTGTAAAAGAGTGTTTTTTGGAAAAAAAATGTTAAAAGAATTAATTATCAAAAATCTAAATGTAAAAGAAAACCAAAAAATAATTATCAAAAATCTTAATATTAAAGAAAACAAAAAAAGCTCGACAAAACAGAAGCATAAGAAGAACTTTAAAGAAAATTAAATAGGTTTAATAGTTTTCAAGTAGCGAATGCCAGAATAACAAAACAATGTTGAAAAAGAAAGAAAGACAGGACGAAAAAGGAATCTAAAGAAAGTAGTGATGGCTTCTGATAGGACTTTAAAAATAAAAAAAAATACATTATTAACTTTATTTTGAAAACAGCGTCTATTTTTTAAGTCAATGAAAAAAATTCACAACTATGTATTATTTTCTTAAACATCTTATGACATTT
This sequence comes from Ruditapes philippinarum, assembly GCF_026571515.1. Lineage (NCBI taxonomy): Eukaryota > Metazoa > Mollusca > Bivalvia > Venerida > Veneridae > Ruditapes > Ruditapes philippinarum. Next base: position 31,737 of record NW_026852694.1, on the reverse strand, counting down.
TTAAAGGCCCATCATGCCTCAGAAATTGTATCAGTTTTATTTCTCAAAAATGCTCTATTCTTGGTAACGTGTAACAGTACCAAAACTTCTCATTTGCCACATAAATGAAGTATCCTTTTTTGCAAAGGGGATAATCATAGTGCATTATCATTTTGTATGGAAGTCAAAATTGTCAGCTTGATATAGCATAAATCATAAGTCCTGATATCCCGCGAGCTGAAGACACTCTTAATAATTCATACAACATGTATCATTCCGTGTATAAAATGTGCACACTCTTTCGAAAATCGAAATTTCTGATAAAATTCAACTTCTTTCATAAATTTTATTGGATTATCTCTATCCCTAAGTACCTGTTTTTCAACATTTATTTCCTCAAATACTGTCAGTTCGAGTAAATGATGCACTTAAATGTATATAGGACGACATAAATCCAAATTCAATAATCAAAACTAAGTGGAATTCAGTATTGTTTTATTTAGGACATTTTAAGGTAGCCCCTTTCTAATCTCACAGATTTTCAACTTTCCCTCGAGTTCTCTCGACACTTACTTTATAATATGAATACCACTTTACTGAAGGTTTGAGGAATGTCTTAACCGTCCGGCAATTATATGGGATTTACTCATTGAGTGTAAGTGTAAGTATCGATTCTGAATGCGGACCAAATACCTTCTGACTTTCATTTAGAATAGACTAACTCCGGAATTAAGAATATTTGGATCTTTACCAGCTTATCCGTACAAACAAACTTTTACAGTTACAGCTTCGAAAATAAGCGCAACAGGTTGACTTATCTATTGTGACGCTTAGTGCACCGTGAAGCTATATCGGTAGAAGTGTGTTAGTACCTACGAATTGCTAAGTTCCGGATATCACCCGTATGATGACTTGTTATTATTTACAGAAACTTGATGTTCTCAAAGTAGTAATATCGACACTGATTGTAACGATAAAATTGTCTGCAATAGACCAAAATATAATCGTAGCTCCAAAAGGTACACGATGGGATTATAGTTTATTTCAAATCTTGGTTATTTGGTAAAACTGAATGGATTAAATGCGATAATCGGAACATTGTATGGTTTAAACTGACCAAAAGGATTTGGGATTTAGCAATGATATTTTTCTACATACCGCCTAAGAACTCTTTGAATTCTAATCAGTATGAATGTGATTGTTACGAAATATTAAATGATGATGATTTATTTGCTATGTATTCCTTTGTATGTCCATTGAATATATTTTCTTTGTATGACCATTGAATATATTTTGTTCTTTTAAATTTCTGTTTCTTTTCTCTCTCTCTCTCTCTTTTTTTTTTTTTTTTTTTTTTTGGTTTAAATATTTGGATAAACACATTTTTTTCATAATATTATTTTTACATTTCTAATAATCTCCAGTTTGTGCAGCTTTCTGTGGATGTTTGATACTGCGCTATCAAGGCACATGATTACATGACGTTTTATTAAACAAGATTTCTGTCTATTTTCCCCCTACGGGTTAAACCGGAGGGGGCTTTAGGTTTACCGACCGTCAGTCTGTCCGTCCACAAGACTGGAATCCCGTGATAACGCAAAAAGTATATAAATATTTTTATGAAACTTGACATATAGTTTGATGGCAGTCTGGAGATTATGCACGTCTATTTTATGTCGCCTCTACATATAAGAATTACTTCCCCGTCGTCTGTCTGTCTGTCTGCCTGTCTGTCTGTCCGTGCGTCACAATACTTGTCCGGACTACTCATAAAAACACTGGTGCAAGTTCATGCAACCTTTACAGGTATGGTTAGTGCCATGTTTATTTGTGCATATCGTCGCAATTTTCCGGTTCAATGATTTTTGTAAGAGTTATGTCCCTTTTAAATATTTTTATTTTTAAACTTTGTCCGGACTACTCTTCTTATGCAACTTAATGTATCTCATTCAAACTTAATATATATTTTTTTCTAATTATGTCTTCAGAATGTTGTTTGGGTTCTAGCCGGTAGGGAACTTTTGTATTTCTTGCAATACTATGATAATTGCTTGTTAATCTTTGTTATGTAAACAAAGGGATTCAAGTTATCATCATAGGACAGTAAGACTCTTTTTGATATAAATAAATAAATACAAAGATCAACAAGCAAAAGAAAATTTCAAAACACAGCCTCTCTCTGACATGCATTAATCAATAAACCACTTTGTGGCACAATTATTGCTTTGCGATGTGTTTTTTTATAAACATGTATACATCAATGTGATAACATATTGAGAACGAAAAATGAAATTTTATAAATTGAAAAATAAAAAAGGATAATATGCTAAATAAATAAAATGCAATTTTCAAACAGGATTATACTTCAAGTCCAGTACATGTACTATTTCTTAAATTGAAAAAAAAATTAGATTTTGTTTAGGGGAGTTTGTTTTATATTTTCTTCCTTGTTCAACAATTATGAGAATAGCCAATGAAAAGAGTGAACATAAATGACATCATTGCGGACTGTACCTGTACTATGCTTAGTTATCTTTATGTTTCAAATCTTAAAAGGCTATACATCAGGTAACTTTATTTGTTCATTTCAATTATGTCTTGAAATCATATTTAAATTTTATTTTAGTATTTTTTTAGGTACTTCGAACGAAGATTGATATTATCGACTTAATATGTACTGAAGGGTAATGTCACAATCTTTTTAAACGTTTAATTGCTTTTTTAAATATTAGAAAATTTAAACTGAAGACGATTAAACATGCTTCGTTTTATATACTGGTTAACTATATAAAAATCATTCTGACACAGGGATAATTTTCAAATTATGAGAATAAATAATTTTAAAGTGTTCAATTGGTTAATTTATTTCAAACGCACTTTCGAATTAGATAAATGAAATTTACACGGTCCGTTGCTATGCAAAATCAATCGGGTGATTTTCCATTTTCTCGCTTAGGGCAAGATGGTCTGGAAACATTACATTTTGAACCCGTTGGCATTTGACATCATAGGCTATTTATTTTTCAATGTTGATAAATGAACCCCAGTAATTTTTCAACATTGAGAACTGACCCTACCACCCATCAATCATTATACTGTGATCAAAAGTCGTTGAGAACTGATCAATAATTACGTTTTTACTCATATTAAGGTCATGTTTTAAAGGTTAGTAAAAAATTTAGTTAAACGTCCGTTTGTAGTAGACAAACGCGTAGAAGACAGAAACTCCCACAGGCGTCTTAAAAAATGATTATGTAAACGCATAACATGGCCAAGCCTGAACCCATGTGAATTACTACGGCGAGAGGGAACTGTTTAACGAAAGTTAACGACAATGATTTCCAACAGATAGGTCTATGTGGTCGGAGTCAAAGGCCTCAACAGACGGTAGGATTTAGTTGTACACTAATTAGAGATAAGATGTACAATTTTCAAAGCAAGCCAACACTTGCATTCAGGCCGTAATTCTTCATTGTAGAAATCATCTGAGGTTTCCCCGAAAAATATTCCCTCCCTTTTGATCCCTACATACATTACTCACTAAATTATTTTTTACTCCATGAGTAATGATTGAAACACCTCCATTTTTTTTCTAATGTGCAGCCTGACCGAAACTCAAAACTGGGACCCTCGGAATACCGTATTGCGGCTCTAATGACTCAGCTATCCGGCCGCCTACAAACTATCTCCCCTGATTAGACAACAGTTCAATACCGTGACATAATTATTTTCGGAATAATTTGGGATTCGAACATACCACAACTTTGGGTCTCCTGAAGAGTTTTTAACATCATTTTTACCCCATCTTACTACTATGTTTACTTTTTTGCCCTTATTGTTCTAGAGTGTCATTCATTACACCCATTATCAGGGGATAATTTGGCAATATGTTATTTGTCATTGCGGGAGGTCTGTACGATAAGATTTTCAAAATAGAACATCTCCTATCTCTGACATCTAGTATTTACGAATTTAAGAAAAAGTAGCCCCCACACATTAAGATTTGCTCTGTACATCTGAGTTTTAATTGGTGTTGTACTTCAAAATCCTACTGTCTGTTGAGGCCTTTACATGCCAACTGAGATTTGCACAGAGGAAACATCTTTTCAAACTATTTTCTTTTTTACTTAACAATATATCATAATCAACTTTTAAAATTCATTACAATATCTCTAGATAGCCATGTTTTTAAGAAACGTTCACTTTACATTGTGTTTAGAACTAATATATACTCACTCCCTTTTGTGTGTATAACTTCGATTTATACCCTTTTTTAAATTAAAATCTTCCAACGCTTTTATATTTCGCAATTTAGACCCAATGTAAGGTAATAAAATGTTGTGCGCTTTAATTTATGACTTGCTTTCTAGTCCTACTCAGCATACATGAATACTTTAAGTCAACAGTTTCTTATCTCTTACAAATAAATATTAAACGACTGCTACATCAATCCCCGCACTGATCAGAGGGAGTAACCTATACCTCTCGCAGCTTGATGAACTAAGTACAAGCAGAATGTACTGAAATGCGAACGCACTGTCCAAATTTATGAGATATTGAAATATAACTCCGCTGTTGTAAATCATTATGTTAATATTTATTCTAAAAGGGGTTAAATGGTTTAACTAGTGTGATATCTTTTAAACATTAATAACAGTAGACGGTAGTCACTTTTATACTAGCAGGTCAGCAGAAAAAGCATAAATATACATTATATTGCATGCCAAATAATATTTAAGTGTATGAGTACCATAATGCTGTACATTATCAGTTGGCAATTTGTTATTAGTTCCTGGACCGCTTGAATAAACGAGTAAATATTCATTACGTCAAAATCTGATAGGAATACGGAAATATTATTGTTTTATGTGTATGACCGTATATTGGCATGTTTAGCATTAATATTTTGATCACCTATCAATGTTTATGAATGACCTGGCTATGGATGATCATTTTTCAACGGGCTCATTTCTTCAGGCAAGGGTAGGTCATTAAATAACGTTAAGGGATTCCAACGGGGTCAAAATGTAATGTTGAACCATACACAGATATGCAGTAGACGTTCATAGACAATTTATCAATAGTCCACTTAAGTTGACGGTACAAAGTTTTTTTTTTGTTTATTTTAAAAATATATCTCTGAATAATCATACGATTTTATCTGTTGATCTTTTTTTGCTTTAACGAGTTGATATTTTCCCTTCGGCGAAAGGTTGTCTGAGATGTTGTGTAAATTACATGTTTCAAGTGCTGCTCAACTCATACGCGTAAATGTCAAATCGCTAAGATAACAAATGTTTTATGATCATGTATGGTGGGTGATTTGTGAAATTTATGTTTGCGCCCAGCAGCCCCACCAAACGAAAAGTCGAGGATTGGGGCGCGGAGCGAAATTTAAAACATAAAACGACTGGGGCGCGGGGCGAAGTTTTATTCTATTAAACTACGTCCCCGCTAATAAGCGTATTGTCGCTTCGCGATCCACCAAGCCAAAAGTCGAGAATTAACAAGTTAAAATTGCGACAACGCGGAGCGAAAGCACGCTTATTAGCGGGGGCGCGGGGAAAAGTTAAATACATTTTAGATAAAATGTTGCCCCGCTGGGGCGCGGAGCGAGATTTAAGGAAAAAAACTGCGGAGGCGAGGAGCGAAAACACGTTAAACTTCGAGGGCGCGGGACGAAGTTTTATTTAGTTAATTCGCCCCGCGCCCCCGCTACTTAGCATGTTTTCGCCCCGCGACCCAGCCAAGCGAAATTTGAGAATTAACAAGTTAAAATGGCACAAACCAGCCACCATAATCATGCAAGGTTTTTTTTGAGATTGTTTTTTATTCGAGTATTAAGGTTTACGAATTCAATATATAGTAGCCTTCATACAAAGAGATTTGCTTTTTATTGGTGTTGTACAAGTACTTCTAAATCTCACCACATGATGAGGATTTTAAATTGTATAAATCACCAGGTTTCCCTCCAAAACAACTCCCTCTTAATAGATCTCTTACAACATTTTCCTAAATATAATAACAGAAATATGTGTAAATGTTATAATTGTGTGTATTGATTGATAAGAAGGTATAGGCTGTGGGTGGCATTGAGGGAGCATTTAAAGGTTATTACTACGTTCTGGAATGAATAAAATAATTGAACACCCTGGTGCCTGTTCTGTATTTTGGTATAACGATTAAAAATTGTTCTTACTTCACGAGTAATGACGTTTCGTAATAAAAATGAATCTATAATTCTTTCCTGAATAATTTGGGATTCGAACATGCCAAAACTTGAGGGCTCCCCAATAGTTTTGCAACATTCTTTAACCCCCACCTTACTACTTTGTTTACATTTGAGCTCTAATTGTTCTGGAATTTCATTCAATAGACACAATATCAGAACTGTCACCTGTCATCTAGGGAAGTCTGTATATGTAGAACATGTCCAATCCTGTAAATTCAGTTTTAAGTTGTATAAAATCAAGAAATACTAGTAGTAGCCTTCACACATTAAGCTTTGCTTGTACATCTTTTAATTGGTGTTGTACTTGCAAATCGCACCGTCTTTAGCGGAGGAGAAGCGTTGGAAAATTGATATCCCGCGTGACCGATGTAAAATGAAGTGTAAATACAAAGTTTTCGGGCTAATTTGTATGGTAGTAAAGATGGAAGTATATACATGTACTATTTACGACGCGATCCGTTTACATGCAAATAAATCAGATGAAGTATTTTCTCGCGCATGTACAATCTGCGTAGTAGAACTGGTCACTGCCCTACACAGAAATGTAATAGACGTTCAGAGACAATAACACTTTAGTTCACGGTACAAAGTATTTTATTTTATAAGATAACATATCCTATAACAAAAAGTAAAAGAACTTTATAGCGTTGTAGTTACGCCAGGGTATAGAGCAATGATGAGGTGGTATATTTTCTTTATTCTCCCCTTGACTTGCCTCCAACTTGCACTAAGATCACTAAGACAATCGTTTTGAAAATGTCGAAATTGTTTCATTAGCAAGGAAAGATGTCTACTTTTTTTGAAATATATAAAAGGGAAAGACTAAGAAAGTATAAGAGATACATATGCATTCTAGCACCGCGAATAATATACAATTCATCAAAAATATTAAGAAGAAACACTTGCCACTTAGTTAATACCATTCTGTAAAAGGTCTAACCATGTAATAATGTTTATAAATAAATATTTTTTATTTATTTTAGATTCTCTTTTCTATTTGACTGTGATGCTTTAAAATAATATATCCCAGTGATTAAATCGCTCAATAACATCTGTTTGGAGTTCGGATGCGAGGAATTATATCACGAGGGCGTAGCCAGAGTGATATAATGATGCGCATCCCAACGACAAACAGTGATGTAATCAAGAGATAAAATCACCGATTTGAATATATTTTTTTTCGATTCTATCACGACATCAACAAATAAAACCTAATATTAACCTAAATTGCGCCTGATTTATTACCGTACTGATTTTCAGCGCGTCACATTTTAGTGGTTACGTCACGTGTAAAATGATTACGTCACATGTCTAAATAGAGATCGTCAAACTGTGATTTTATTGCATAATTACACACACTTTCGGTTTTTCTATGTTCAATTGGGAAAAATGCGGGTCGTGTTAGAATTACAGATAATTTGCATCACAAAACCTTGAGCAGTTAAATCAATTTAATGGTATCGAAATAACACTTTTTTCTACTTTACTGCTCTAGTTTATCTTAAATATTTTCAAATTCTAGATAAATGCTTGTTATATTTTTGTGATTTCTAATATATAATTGCAAAAGCTTATAAGATACATGTTCCTGAAGTTGGCAGCCTAAAAGCCTAAAGAAAACTAAGGATAGTACAAACTTGAAAACCGTCGGAAATGAATTGGTAGCACTTACTTAGACCATTCCATGTGTAATTTTAATATCATGATATTTTTTTATAGACATTTTTTTATAGAACTTTTTCTTTCATTCTGACGCTTCGACGCAATTTGTAAAAGTTAGCAGCCCATCAGCCTAGCAACCTATAGAAAACTAAGGATAGTACAAAAATGAAAACCGTAGGGAAAGAATCGGTAGCAGTTACTAAGACCATTTCACGACTTTCTTTCAATATCGTGATCTTTATTTTTTAAATCTCTGTCGGTATAAATACTGCAGCACCGATTGGACGAAGCCTGCAACAATGAAGACTCGCACCGTGTCTTCCCGCGTCCACATCCGCGTATAAAAGTTTCCTTTTTTGCACCTAAAGTCTCATTCATATGAAATGCTACAAACATGTGTTCAAATAACAGGAGGTAGTTGTAAAATAATAATATAGTTAAAAATAAAGATCACGATATTGAAAACAGACGTGGAATGGTCTAAGTAAGTGCTACTGATTCATTTCCTACGGTTTTCATGTTTGTACTATCCTTCGTTTTCTTTAGGCTGTTAGGATGTCAGGCTGCTAGGCTGCTAACTTTTTTCTAAATTTCTAAGCGTCAGAATGTAAAAAAAAACTCTTAAAAATAAAAGATCATGACATTAAATAAGACGATGAATGGTCTAAGTAAGTGCTACCGATTCATTTCCGACGGTTTGTATTATCCTTAGTTATCTTAAGGCTGCTAGGCTGCCAGGCAGTTAGGCTGCTAACTTCATAAATTTCGAAGCTTCAGAATAAGAAAAAATAAAGTTCAATATCTTAAAAAATAAAGATCACGATATTGAAAGTTGCGTGGAATGATCTAAGGAATTGCTACTGATGCATTTCCGGCCGTTTTCATGTTTGTACTATTCTTAGGTTTCTTTAGGCTGCTAGGCTGTCAACTTCAGACCTTAGGATGTCAGGCTGTTTGCCAACGAACATTCACGAACATATAAGATACGCAGATTGCAGAAGGATGTTAGCCCAATGATGTTTTCTTTCTTGGCCCAATTAAGATTGTCAACGTTGGCCCAATGCCAGTTTGCTTATTGGGGCAACGTTGACCCAGCCGTTGTAACATCGTTGGCCAAAAGACTGATTGATAAATCCTTATCACACAGTTTTAATCATACTCGTTGGCCCATTGTTGGGCAACAACACACATCATTGGCCCTCTGTTTTGCCAAAGAGTCAATTTTAATCATCATCGGTGGCCCTTTGTTTGGTCAACTATACAACTTAAATCATCAACACTTATGTTATTTGATTTAAAGCCTAACCTTCAACTAACTTGAACTAATTGACTTAATTCAAAAGCTTATAATACATGTAGTGCTAGAAAAGTCATTTAGCATGTTTGGGTGGAAAGGGTTCCTCCAAAATCATCATCGGAATGGAATAAGATCATATTGATCAATTTATCAACAAATTTATAATGAATGAGATGACTGAATTTCTTTGAACATTATTTGAGGTCAAGAAACAATTTGAAACATGGTAGAATGTCCAGAAGAAATATATATATATATATTGCCGTTCTGATTGAAATATTCGTTACATGGGCTCCTTTCTTGTGGGTGGTAACCCTCAGGTCTGATATGTTGATCCAAATAGCAAACGCAAGACATGACCTTAATATTTGATTTCAAAACTAGGTTTATACACACATAATGAAATGATGTAAAATAACAAAAATATTCAGAAAATCTTTCCTATTAATTAAAATACAGCAGTTTGATTGCTAACGGCCGAAATCCATTTTTCAACTTTAAAGGTAGAGTGGATATTATTAAGGGATTGATAGACCATCCAGAATTGCATGGCATTAATATAGTCTTAAATATATTTTAAATGCAGGGTATAATTTAAAAAGAGCCACCTCCGATCGGAGACAACTCGCGCTCGCCTTTTTAGTTTATAAAAGTAAACATATTTACTGTTTTAACACATTTCTGAAAAGCGGACATTAATGAAAATAATAGTTTTCTCTCTTTTTTAATTTTAATAGGTGGGTCTATTCACAATTGTTATTTTGTCCAAGTATGAATCATTTCCATATATAAATGACAAATTTGAGATTATAAACACAGTAGTCAATTGTTTAACCTTGACATTTAAGGTTATTTAAGGTCAATTTCATATCTAAATTATTCAGCATGTCTCCCCGGTAACAATCTTCGGTTTCTCTGTGTATGATTAACAAAAGAAATGTGACAACCTTACCAAAATTTAATTATTTGATATTGACAAACAATTCTATTAAGCGTGCATGGTCAAGGATAATCCAACATTTCAGAATTACTTGTCCACAGGGTTGATTTTTCCAAGTAATAAGTATAAACTAATTACAAAGTTACAGACAAAATATAGCAACTTTCAGTCAAAATTCAATAACCTTCAAGGTTAATGTCGTACATGAGTCAAGGTCAATTTGAGTTTAAATAAGAGCAAAAGAATGACAAAAATCGAGAGTGCTTTATCACTTTCAGGCTGACACTTTACATCATCATAAATCATATATCATTGATTTCATTATCTTCAATCAAACCTAGTCTGCAATTTTCATGTAATTTTGTCCGATGGATCACACTTTGTCCAGAAGTATTTTATTCTGAAACAACAAGTGCAAGATGTTATGTCTTCAAAAGATGCAGAGACAGAGAGAGAGAGACAGAGAGAGACAAAGAGAGAGAGAGAGACAGAGAGAGAGGGAGAGAGAGAGAGAGAGAGAGAGAGAGAGAGAGGGGGGGGGAGAGAGAGAGAGAGAGAGAGAGAGAGAGAGACTGAAACTGTTAATCATTCTGCTAAACAACGAATGAAGCGGAAGGAATTGAATTTAACCAAGTGTATAAATCATTTAAGTTGAGTAAGCTGCACAACATGATTACTTTATTTTTCAGTTAACATGGCATCAAACTATGAAGGGTATGCATGGTCAGAAATGGAAGAGGATGAAATACAGATTAGATCGAAAATGGTAAGTTTGAAAATATGAATATATGTAACCATATTTTGACTGAAGTTTGAAAGTGTGCGAAGAAAGAATTAAATGTCAAACAACATGCAATCATGTTTATGTTAAAACCCTTGTCAGACCAGGGAGGCGTTCTCAAGGCTACCACGAAAATTCAACAAACAGAGCGCCTGAGCGCCGTACGATTGCAAGTATCGCCATAGTATCGCTGAAACATCGAAGTCTCGTAGAACATCGACAAACTGTGTTCACATTGAGCATGCTCAAAACAAAGCCGTCACAAAGCGTTTGGATGAAATTGCAGTATTGCCCAAATAATCGGCGAATTGATACTCGAACAGTGAAGTAGGTGCTCCGCGGAAGCGCACAAGGGCCGCAGTGCTAACGCTTATGTTGGCAAGGAGGTTATGGCGTTCACCGAGGCGCTAAGCGTTTCTACCGTGCATATTCAGTGCGTCCCCGGAGATTTTACAGAGTTTAAATGTACTCATACAGCGCCGGTGAACTGAACTGTGTGCTCTCAAGGCAATTTCGACCACGTTGATAGGTACACGACCATGATGGATAAATGTATGCAACATAACTTTAATTTGACCGTGGATGATGAACTATCAAGCTTGTATAATTATAAAACGTCAATGAATCTAATCAGAATGTACTAGTGTCTGAAATAATGCACGGCGGGGCTCCTAAATTTTCAATCCACTGGAAAAGCTGTAAAGTCGCTATGTAACCTTTTTAGTTTTCTTCCCCCCCCCCCCCGCCACAAATAAATCAATGATAATGTTATGTCACAAAAATTGTTTGAATTATAATTACGTTTTCACGGGAAGATGTTGTTATTGCCTTCACCGTCCGTCTTTCCATCCGCCCGTATTTAGCCTGTATTTAGTTTGTCCGGCTTTGACATGGCATTATATCGACAAAACAGACTTAATTAATTCCAAATTCAGTTGTGCACATCGCCGGCACGTTCAGCTTTGCTGCCCGAAAAGGCCCTCAGAGCTTAAAATAGAATACCTTGCCCGGCTTTCACAGCAAACTGCTGACGGGATTTTTGCCGAAACTTCGCATGAGTGATTAGTAACAGTCATGTATTAGCATTCGGCTGCTGCGATTTAAAATAGTGCCGAGATTATCACACGTACGGTCTAATAAAATAGAGAAAGTAAGAATCCCTAAAGAAAGCCGGCTCGGTTTGATTGAGCCTGTTCATGGACGGTACTGTCAAGTGCAAACTACCGTCCACGCCCCCTAGCACCGGCTTAAGCAGAATTCAACATTTAAAAATGAAATGGTAAAATTTGGAATTTAACTTGAAATATATACCATTTTTTTCAAAAATAAATTCTGCTTCTATTGCTATAATGTTTGTGCGAATGCTATGTATGTTTTTCAAAACACGGAAATGTAATGAAAAAAAATCTGGAAACAAAGTATTGCAGACTCGGTTTGATTGAGTCTGTACATGAGGGATAATGAATAAGTGCAACATCTCTCACGCCTCCTAGCACCGGCTTGAGCGGTACTCAATTCTCAACACTTAATAGTGCTGCAATCAATTATCTCGAAGGACCAGAAAAATATAACAACACTGAAGTGAAGTACGGAGCAACTTTTACAGCTGCCACACAGCACTTGACACAGGTCTGCTGTTTTGAAGTATAAAAATCTGGAAACAAAGTGATATCTCGAAAGCACTGATCACAACAAAATTACAGAAGAATTACAGACTATGTTTGATTGAGCCTGTACATGAGGGATAATGAATAAGTGCAACATCCCTCACGCCCCTAGCACCGGCTTTAGCGGTACTTAATTCTCAACACTTAATCGTGCTGGCATCAATGATCCCAAAGGACCAGAAAAATATAACAACACTGAAGTGAAGTACGGGGCAACATTTACAGCTTTCACACAGCACTTGACACCTTATATCTTATAGGATTTTTTTTAAATATGACAGCAGGCGTCAATTCCTTGTAAATACATATAATATCTATATTATATTTATATTTTTATACGCCCGTTTGAAAAACGGGACGTATTATGAGAACGCCCCTGGCGGGCGGGCGGGCGGCGTCCAATTTTGTCCGGAGCATATCTCCTACATGTATGGAGGGATTTTAATCAAACTTCATAGAAATGTTCACCACTATGAGGAGCAGTGTCGCGCACATGAACCAGGTCAAAGGTCAAGGTCACACTTAGAGCTCATTGAAAAATGCTTGTCCGGAGCAAAACTTCCACATGTATAGAGGGATTTCAATATTACTTGGCGCAAATGTTCACCATTGTGAGGCGGAGTGTCGCGCGCAAGATTCAGGTCCTTGCGGCCAAGGTCAAGGTCACACATAGAGGTCAAAGTTAAGATAAAAATATGAAGATGTGTATATGGACCATTTAGTCATCATTTATTGAGGGATTGTAACACAAATGGTCATTATCAAGACTATGGCTGTGATACATATAATTTAGGTCAATATATACAAGGTCAAGGTCACTAAAGATGATGAAATAGCCAGATTTTGTCCGGAGCATATCTCCTACACGCATGGAGGGATTTTAATGAAATTTCATAGAAATGTTCACCATTATGAGAAGCCATGTCACGCACATGAACTAGGTATCTAGGTCAAAGGTCAAGGTCACACTTAGAGCTCATTGAAAAACGCTTGTCCGGAGCAAAACTTCCACATGCATAGAGGGATTTCAATATAACTTGGCACAAATGTTCACCATTGTGAGATGGAGTGTCGCGCACAAAATTCAGGTCCCTGCAGCCAAGGTCAAGGTCACACATAGAGGTCAAAGTTTAGATAAAAATATGAAGATGTGTATAGGGACGATTTAATCATCATTTATTGAGGGTTTGTAATACAAATGGTCATTATCATGACTACGGCTGTGACACATGTACTTTAGGTCAATATATGCAAGGTCAAGGTCACTAAAGATGGTGAAATATCCAGATTTTGTCTGGAGCATATCTCCTACATGTATGGAAGAATTTTTATAATACTTTATGGAAATGTTCACCACCATGATATGTATTGCTCCATGCATAATCCAGGTCAAAGGTCAAGGTCACACTTAGAGCTCATTGAAAAACGCTTGTCCGGAGCAAAACTTCTACATTCATAGGGTGATTTCAATATAACTTGGCACAAATGTTCACCATTGTGAGGCTGAGTGTCGCACGCAAAATTCAGATCTCTGCGACCAAAGTCAAGGTTACACATAGAGGTCAAAGTTCAGATAACAATTTGAAGATGTGTATAGGGACCATTTAGTCATCATTTATTGATGGATTGTAGCACAAATGGTAACTATCATGACTACAGGTGTGACACATTTAATTTAGGTTAATATTTGCAAGGTCAAGGTCACTGGAGATGATTAAATATCAAGATGTTGTCCGGAGCATATTTTCTACATGCATGGAGGAATTTTAATGTTACTTTATAGAATTGTTCACCACCATGAGACGTAGTGCCCTGCACATGAACCAAGTCTCTAGGTCAAAGGTGAAGGTCACAGTTAGAGCTCATAAAAAACGCTTGTCTGGAGCAAAACTTCTACATGCATAGAGGGATTTCAATATAATTTGGCACAAATGTTCATCATTGTGAGGCTGAGTGCCGTGCATAAAATTCAGGTCCCTGCGACCAAGGTCAAGGTCACACATCCTGTGCATATCTTCCCTATTGATTTGTTTTAAGGTTCGTTTAACAACACAGTGCCAAGAATAAAAACTTGCTTGCTAGATAACACTTGTCCATAATGCCCCCATCTCCATCTAAAGCTTTCGTAAACGGGCGTATTTTGTGACTATGGCACCCTTGTTATATTTTATATTTTTCTGATGAATATTTGTAAAAAAAACAGCAAAGGCAATTATAACCCAGAAGTTAAAGTTATTTGATTTATTACATTTTAACTAAGACCTGAAGATAAGGTTGGTCATGTTGGTATACGCGGTATCTCATCCCCTAATATTTACATACATTTATATTCACAAGTGCTTGAAGGTAAGGTTAGAAGACGATTGATAGTTATCAATATATAAATACAAATACAAGACATTTATATAGCGCAAAAATGTTTTAAATATTCGATTGCGCTGTACAGTATTAAGACTTTATACACATATGCTTGATCAAGACACTCCCAAACCCAGTCTCGATGGCACAGCCAATCTACAACTCTAGTTGAAAAACAGTCCAAACAAGTATGTTTTTAAGTTTGGCCATGAACTGATTTTCATTGGTAATGTCCTTCAGATAGTCTGGCAATGAATTCCACCATTTAGGTCCCACAATAGCCAAATATCTATCAGCAAGTTTTGAATTTGTTGATGGTATATCAAACTGAGTGTGGCTAGATGATGAGGATCTCTGTCTTTTCCTGTACTGACTCTGGCATTTAGTGAACAATTCACGAAGATACAATGGAGCGGTGCCATTTGTAACACGAAACACAGCCACAATTTGTACATGATTCTTGCTCGAATTGGAAGCCAGTGGAGTGATTTAAGGATTTTCAGCTCTGGATTGATAGTTAGTAGCTCCAGTGACAATTCTAGCAGCATGATTCTGCTCAAGTTGTAATTTATCAAGTTGGTAGGCTGGAATATCCGCGAATAATCCATTGAAAAAGTCTAAATGTGAATAAATCAAACCGTGAACAAGGATTTCTGCAGATTTCTGAGTGAGATGTTCTCTGATTGTTTTCAAATTTCTTAACTGCATGTGTGCAATCTGACACTATTTTTGAATATGGATGTCAAAACTTAAAGTGATGGTCATCTGTACTCCAAGGTCTCTCACATTGTCAACACAGTTGACTTCGACCCCACCAACATTGACACTGGTAATGTTCAATTTCTTCAGCTGATGTCTTGTACCATAAAATATGATTTCTGTTTTGCTATTGTTCATTTTTAACTTAAATCTGGTCATCCATGACACAATATCATTAAGACAGTCAGTGAGTTTTTGGCGAACGATTTCTTCGCTGTGATGGTCACCAGCTCTAATTTTAAATGCCACTTTATGATCGTCTGCATACAAATAATGTAGCCATATACATATAGATCTTTTGAAGTATAATGCTTCTTAGAGGAAAAGTCCACACGTGTGATTATAACGCGACGAAGTTATAACCACAAGTTGATAGGTAGTGCCGTGAGAATCACACGCACGTTCTTACATTTAATAAGATATATCTGAATTTAACATATAATGCTACTGAGTATTCCAATACATGAGGTCGTCTTTGAAAAAAAAATAACCTCCAAAAAATGTTTTGCGTGGATTGACAAAAATTCAGCAGTCACCTTTCACATTAAGCTATCATAATATTGTTTCATTTGTCTAATACAGATCTATCTTATATCTATTTCAGATGAAGGTGTATGTTTTTTTTGTTTTAGAAAACTTTCATTTTCAAATACATAGACGTGTCTTGAAAATCATATTTTGCAGATTTAAAAACAAAAGAAATAAATAAATGAAATCAGCGTCTTGCAATAAATGATATAATAGAAGGTCATAAATGAACATCACTGATGTTTATAAATAATCATAAACATACCAAAGCCTAATAGTGTCAATTAAAATGAAAAATAATAAAAATGCAAAGGCGTAATAGCGCGAAAAAAAAGCGTTTTTACGCAAATTAAAAGGGCGTAATAACGCGCATTAAGGCGTTATAACGAGAATCAAATGGCGCAAAAACGCAAATAAAGGCGTTATAACGCGAATGCATTTTTAGCATTATAATGAGAAACAAAAGGCATAATAACGCAAGTCGAAAGGCGTAGTAATTTAAAGCGCATTTAAATGCCAATTTAATACCATATTTATACTAACCAAATGGCCTAGTAACTTGAAAGGTGGACCAAAATTGATCGGAATTTATTGCTCAAGATATAAACTCGTATAGAAAAATATAATATACATTTACAATAACTATCATACCATTTGCGCAGTAATCATGCAAACTATTTGTCATAAACTAATGAAGACTCTAATATTTGCCGAGATAAGGTGACTTGATGACTTATAGGTCCATTGGACTGGACGTAAACACAGTTACTCTGAATTCACATGTATCACATCATTGATTTTACACATGTCACTATAGTAAATAAATTTCTTGTCTTTTCTTATCTTATCTTATCTTATCTTATATCTTATTTTATCTTATGTTATATGTGTGTCATATGTTAAATTATCTTCGGATATATCCTGTATGATTACCTAATAATCTGTAGTATCTTCTAATTATGTGAATGTCGTTCCTAATTAAGCTATAGGTAATAGGCTATAGGTAACACAATTTGGAAAAACGTAAGGTATAAGTTAGTCACATTAGGGTGAAAGTATATCTTAATTATTGATAAGTATGCTTTTGTCAGATTAGAGGTTACTATCACCCAACTATAGATACTTTTCTATAAAGACAAAGAAGACAATGTCTCCTATAATAATGACTTAACAGAAACACTATCACCCTTTTAAGCATACCTATCAATAATTAAGATAGACTTTCATCCTAATGTGACTTACTAATACATTACGTTTTTCCAAATCAAGTTACCTATAGCCTATTACCTATAGCTTAATTAGGAACGACATTCACGAATAAAGGCGTAATTACGCCTTTTGATTCGCGTTAAAACGCCTTTATTCGCGTTATTACGCCTTTTGATTTTCGTTATGACTCCTTTTTTGCCTTGTTATGCCTTTTGATTCGCTTTATTATGCCTTTCAATTCGCGTTATATCTTCTATATTCGCGTTACTTTTCCTTTTTATTTGCGTTGATACGCCTTTTTTCGTGTTATTACACCTTTTGATTCGCGTAATTTTGCCTTTTGATTCGCGTAATAACGCCTTTATTCGCGTTAGAACGCTTTTGCATTTTTATTTTAATTCTTTGTATAAATGAATTCTGCATCTGATGGTATGAAATGTTTGGAATACCATTATTTTTTAGAACACACGATATAATCTCTATGGATTAAACAAATACAGCAACCGTCCTTTCATAATGAATTATCATAATTTTGTTTGATATAGATAGGTAATATTCATTTATAATCTTTGTTTATGGGAAAATGATAATGATAATACATGTAATAACAACAATAATCATCATCATCAACAAAATCATCATCACCATCTATTGTAGTAACAGTACATAGATCACAACAAAATTTGGTAAATTTATGCTTGCTTGTTTTGTTTGGTTGGTTTTTACGCCATTTTCACCACCTTTTTGGTGATAGCTTGGAGGTCGGTTAAACTATCTGACTTTCATACATAACTAACCAGACGAGTAATAACCAATTTCTCCACAAGCTCCTGACTTTGATGACAGACAAATGACCACAACCCTTTATGTCCGGGATCATTTGTCGTCTGGGGATCAAACAACAGACGCCTATATTTCACATCCGATACCTTCCCTAAAGAGCTAAGTTTGCGGGTGATCAAATTATGACCATATGCCTGGATTAAAAATGGCCCTCCCTGGATGTCGATTTTTTTTAAAGAAATCAACTCTTTAAATTTGAATTCATAACGCAATACTTTTTTTGATGAAAGAATTGTCGTCTTGCTCTTTGGTGTAAGAAGACCTAGATATTAAAACCTAGTGACCTTATTTCTTGTTTTCGGAGCTATAGAAATTTTGATAACACACACAATGTGACATACCATTGCATTTCGATACCAGCTGACCTAGATATATTTTCTAGTGACCTTTTTGTATTCTTATTATGCCGAATTAAATTTTGAAATCAGCTGACCTAGAATTAAATCTAGTCAATGAATTTTCATAATAAAAGCAACAACAAAAAATTTTAAACTCAATAATATATTTGATTGAAATAAAAGATTGATATTAGTTGACTTAGAATTTAAACGTGTGACCTATTGTTTTCATTTTTAGCAAAAATCTGAAATTTCTACCCATTGCACAGTTTCAGAGGGAGCCTTGACATTTGATACATTTTTATATAAATTGACTTCTTTTTAGCTCGACTATTCGATCGTTAAAGTTTTTGTAATACTTCAAATATTTTCAAAGTCCATTGACATATGGCTTTGAAACTTTGCACACTTGTTCACCATCATGACCCCAACCTGTAGACAGGTGGAGGTAACGCTCTCAAGCATTTTGACAGAATTATGCCCCTTTTTCGACTTAGAATTTACGTTAAAGTTTTTGTAATACCTAAAATATTTCCATTGACATATGGCTTTGAAACAACATGAAATTTTATACTCTTCTTTGAGAGCATAATAGGACTCTCTCCAAGGCCTATAACTGTAACATGGATTTAAAGAAAAATGTTGCCCTTTTGTTAACTTAGGAAATTTAACATTATCAAGGCTTTTGTACTATCAAGCACTAAGAACAGTCGAGCGTTGCTGTCCTACCGACAGCTCTTGTTATTTATTGTATCACCATAAATTATCATTTTCAATAATTTCAACATACCCATTTGACATGACATGTTTCTATATATAGCAGTCTAAAAAAAGCTGAGTAAAGCTATTTCTACTAATGCATAATGCAAATAAGTTATTTTATTTTAGAATATCGACTGTTATATGTGTTGACAATTTCCTAGAATTAAATGTGACTCCTTTTAAATCTTACAGATTTTTTCAATTTGTTACCATGACAATATGCACAGATTATTTATCTAAAATTTGTGTATGGTATAATCATGTCATTCTTATCAACATGCTTAAAATGCTAAAAATGGAAGGTGTCATACTTTACAGGTGTGTTTTATTTTACATGTCTTTCATTGTACTACTACGTTGCCAAGGTAACAGAACATGTGGAATATTGATCCACAAAATAGCAATTCTTCCTTTTATAATTAATTATAAATTTAGGTACACGTCAAAGTCCAATACATATTGACTATTCATAGTTTCAATTATCATAACATACCAGTTCACAAAATACACAGACTTAATTTTCGTTTACCCCACCCACATTCAGAATATCAGAATCCACATTCTTACAAAATAAAGATAACAATAAGGTTCGAATTAGTAAGCTGTGTTCAGGTCTTTGTAATATATGGTAAAAATATTCATTTTCTCCGCAATGCCTCGACTGATAGGAAAAAATGTCAGCCCTATGTCAATTTTTGATATTTTTTATGCTTTTTTAGCAGAAATTATCTTTGAAATTAAGAGCATATGAATAAATAATGGAAAAGGCTCCACTTTCATAATGTTCCAATAGAATGCGAAGTTCTTACATCACTTATACTAGTAAACAATATACAAAAGAACTAATTTTATCAGGTAAAATACATATGAGCCATTTTTCAATAATTTGGCGGCCATCTTGGCGGCTATCTTGAATTTCTCAAAATGTACCATGATTTAATATGTTAACTCAAAATTGTTGTAAACTTCAAATATGAAGCTTTACATTTGTATAACAATTATCAATGGACCTTTTTTGCACACAAAAGGTCTTCAGAGACTGTTCTAATCATCATAAACTTATCAATCTGCAAGCGCATGAGTTGACGGTTAGATGATCAATAATAATTTAATCAATATGTTGAGATTGATATAGTCGGATCTGGGACATGCTATATGTTGTTTCAGTAATAATTTTAATTCTGTTCTAGTTTCATCCATACATATGCAAACAAAACATAGATATAAAGACCATAAAGCAATATCTAGAATTCTTTACTTTATCGAGATATATTTTTGGATTTAGAAGAACAGTGCAGGTACTATTTACAAAGTAGTATTTTAAAGTACTGCCAACATATACATTATCTAAATTTCCTAATATTGAAATTAAAA
The DNA here is from genome assembly GCF_026571515.1 of Ruditapes philippinarum. NCBI lineage: Eukaryota > Metazoa > Mollusca > Bivalvia > Venerida > Veneridae > Ruditapes > Ruditapes philippinarum. The sequence continues at coordinate 11,008 of NW_026852694.1, read as the reverse complement.
GTGAAACTTGGAGTCTTTTTATACATTCTGACCGCGCACAAAGATATAAATTAACGGAGAGGAAAGCATGAATAAGTGAATATAATCACGCGTGCACGCAATGTTGTTGCGAGTCATTTAGCTGAGTTTAATGACGGTCCCGATAGCTTCATCAGTAAAAAAAACTGTCACATGTTTTCGCACTTGTACGTGAACAGTATTAAAACCCGTTTTTTTATACATAAAACACATAACAAAACGCGAAATTACCAGATTAGACATTTTATGCAAGAAAAACGCCAGTGCATCTTTTTTTTTCGTGCTCAAACATCTGCAAAATTCATTGACTGTGTGCCCGTTTATATAAAAATGCGCCGCTATTGGATCGTTATACCTGGTCCTTCTTGATAAGTTGAGAAAATGTCTTTGGTATACGTGTCTCTTGTTTCACCAACATAAATATAACCTTTGTTATAACGCTTAACATAAGTCAACTGTTCCCCTCTCTTATACGTTTAAATTCAGGCCAGAGCTCTCTTTTCGCCTTCCTAATCTCAAAGGGATAGTCACGTGAGATTCAAACCTCTAAGATTTCTGATATTGGCCATGATTTGTTCTTTGTCATAATCATCGCAAAAAGATGCCATCATGGCTCTGTAACGTCGATTACCTCCGAAATTACATGAAACCCGTTGGTTACGAATCCGGTAAGCATCGGAGATGACGACATTGGCGAGATTAAATTGAAAATAAAATATGTAAAATGACATTATCGCCTTAATCTTGTGTTATATTGTGAAAATCTATATTATATGCATAAACCTAACAATATTTTGATACATGAACAATAAATAGTCAGTGATATTCTAAGACTTTCAATCCTCCAGCACTTTTGGAATAACAATATTGTAATACTGAAACCTAGAGTCCAAGCCGAACATATTGTTATTATTATAAAAACGTTGGACGAGCTTAATGTAACAAAGCTCAACAAATTTGAGGCACTGTTAAGTTAAGAAATTCTAATATGGTACTGGTAAGGGATGCGTGCAGTGAATATTAGAATTAAAAACTAGTATATATTAATATGTTTAAATACCTATATATTCATTTTAAATTTTATGACAACACATTCTATATAACGGATATGAATGCTAGTTTTCCAAAGAACACTTTAATCTTTCCTATGGCACCATACCGGTTGTTATCTTAATGCATCTTTTTATTTCTTTTCAGGGAAATCTAACAATTACAGATCCGTAAGTTTTATTTTTAATATTCAATTGAATATACTTGAATTGTTTTTAGTGTTCACTTCCACACACAAACACTTATGCTCATTTTGTGTTCTGTCTCTTAAATGCTGTGGTATAGTGGAGTAAAGAAAACACACAACTGTTTTACAATTTAATACTACAAGCGTTCAACGTCTTCTCTAGTCAAAAACCAAATTCTAAACTACCAGACGGGGCTTTATGACCACTATATATAATGACAACATAAAATGTCGACATCATAAGTATACACTCATTATAATTGATATACATGCACGCGTTTGGAGTTATATGTAGAACTGTTATCAATCATTCTTGACATATTTTATCCATCTGGCGCAATTTTGCATTTACATTGTCATATAACATACATAAATCATTGTCATTTTACATTATGAATTAAACATATATTTGGTAAAACTGCGTCATTCATTTGAATTACATTAAATATGTATTAATTAACCTGCAATGCAACAATGCTACTCGTTTATGATGCTCCAATATCATTGGCGCTTCTTTATCATTTACACACTAATATGATATCGCTCCAATATCATTATAATATAAAGACATTAATGTCCAACAGGTGCTATGGAACTATTGTTGATCTTTTTGAGAAGCCGCACAGATTAATTTATACAGATGGAGAAGGACACTTGCAGTTAGATGGCCCTGTTTTGTCTGCACTTTCACATATAAACAAGAAAATCAGTGTTGTCGGTGTTTGCGGAATATATCGATCTGGAAAATCCTATCTAATGAATTGGATTGCAGGTGAAAAATCAGGTAGGACATCTGTGTTAATTCATTCCTGGTCTTTTATGAAAATCGTTGGCGTAAACCGTATGCAACAGTTAACTAAACTTGTCATTTAGGCAGAATAAAAGCTGTTTGATGTATATTTGAATATTTATATTATTATGTACATGTCTGAAATAAAGTTTCTTTTCTTTTCTATAATTTATCTTAACATTGCATTAAAAAGGTATTCTACAGAACACTTAGAGCTTTTAATGATTTGCCATTAAAATTGTTTTTGTTTTTGTTGTTTTATATGTTTGTTGTTGTTGCTTGTTTTTTGTTGTTGTTTTTTTTCAAGAAAGACCCCTTTCATTCTTCTCCCATGTAGTTTAGTGTACAAATTTTTCAAGATTTTGTAAAGTGTGGTAAATTTCTGTTTGGTTTCTCATCTAAAGCAATGCCAACTTTCTAAAAAATACAATTTTTATCTTTGCTATAACCGAAATAAAAAAGCACGATTGTTTTATAGAAATACACAGGATAAAAAAGAAAAAAATGCTAAACCAATGTTTTAGTTATCTGCTTAAATTGACCTGAAATAGCAAAACATTTCAATTTGATGACTGATGAGTGGAAATTTAAACGTTTTATAAATTATTTTGTCTCCGAAATATTTGAAGGACATATTGCTTTTGCCTTCGCCGTCTATCTGTCCGTCTACGTCTACATACTTTAACAGGTCAAACTCATTCGGGTTTCAACAACACTTCAAAGTACCGATCAGTACCAATCCCAGTTGTGCATATCACCGGTATTTTTGTTTCGCTACACCAAACGACATCGAGACCTTATCATATAAAGATATTGTCCTGTTTTCACAGGTCAAAATCCTAATGGGATTTCAGTGAAACATCACAGAAATGATCAGTGCCATACCTAGTTGTGCAAATCGCGGGCACGTTCTGCTTAGCTCGGCAAAAATGGCCACCAGTTCTATAAATAGAAAAATCGTGTCGGCTTTTAAACTGCTGGTTGGATTTAGAGGGAACTTCAAAGAAGTATTTAGTACCATACCTAGTTCTGCACATCACCAGCACATTCTGCTTCGCTGCACAAAATGGCCGCTTGAGCATTCTTGGGCCAAGCTGCTGGCGGGTTTAAACAAAATTCACAGTAGTGATTAGACCATACCTAATTGTGCATATCATTGGCATGTTCCGCTCGTTGGACATAAATGGCTTCCGGGGCTATATAAAGAAAATCTTAAATCTAAAACTCTAGATTATAAAAAAAGCAGTACATTGTATGGTGACTAAGGATACTTAAGATTCTCAAACAAATAGACGGCTAATGTTTTATATTTTTGGCCCTATTAGAGTTTGATAGTTTTGTTGTTTGCTGTGAACCACGGATTGTGGTAAATTTTACAAATTTACTATTTACTAACAATATAGAAATCGAAAATTCACAGGGCCGACACATCATATGTAGAATAGTTTAAACTACTTCTGATTTTCAACCATGGAACGCCATAGCTGCCTCATATTCACACTTCTAAAGTGGTGATGTCCTTTTGATAATTGGTGCTGTGATTTTGATGAATGGTGCTGTCGTTCTGACAGATGGTGCCGTGGTTTTGATAAATGGTCTTGTGGTTTTGATAAATGGTGATGTCGTTGTGACAGATGGTTCTGTCGTTTTAATAAATGGTCATGTGGTTTTAATAATTGGTGCTCTGGTGTTGTTAAACGGTCTTATGGGTTTGACAGATGGTGCTGTGGTTTTGATATATTGTGGTGGTACATTGGTACCTGGTGCAGTCATTTTATATATGGTGCTGTTGTTTTGATAAATAGTGCTATAATTTTGATAGATGATGCTGTTGTTTTGATAAAATGTAATGTTCTTTTTATAAATGGCGATACTATTTTTCTATTATGATGTTGTTCTTTTTATAAATGGTGATACTATTTTGATGTATGGTTATGTTCTTTTTATAAATAGTGATACTATTTGCTATATGGTGTTGTTCTTTTATAAATGGCGATACTATTTTGCTATATGGTGATGTTCTTTTTTATAAATGGTGATACTATTTTGCTATATGGTGATGTTCTGTTTATAAATGGTTATACTATTTTTCTATATGGTCATGTTCTTTCTATAAATGGTGATACTATTTTGCTTTATGCTGTTGTTCTTTTTATAAATGATGATACTATTTTTCGATATGGTGATACTATTTTGATGTGTGGTTCTATGATTTTTCATTACGATGATGTTGAACTATTTCAAGATGACCTGGTTGTTGACCGGAATTATTTGATAAGGGTAAAACTGTTCTTACTCCGTTATTCAAAAATTAAGACCATTTTGTCGTCTGTTGGGCTAGGATATTTAACGGAAAAAATATGAATGATAAAACAAGAGACAAAAAATTAACCAAAGAAAAATTTAATTATTTTAGGTATTACAATTGGAGACACGATACTACGGTGGCACAAAGATGACATGTGTGTTTTTATTTATCTCGTGCGCATGTCGTTGGAAATAGATTATTAAGCGGTGCGTACGAGATTCAATGTATAGACCAAGAGTAACTAAGTCGTGGGAACGAGATAATTAAATGGTGTGCACGATACACTATGTTGTGGTCACAAGTTTCTAAGTCGTGCGCATGAGATACTTTGCCGTGGGAACGAAATCGTGAAAACGAGAATTAAGCCGTGGGCACCAGATGATTAACCAATCAGATAACACTATATATATATATATACACATTTCATCCCTATGCCACCGTAGTATCCTGTCTCAAATTTATTGTTGTAACACCAAAATTAAATAAATGTTCTTCGGTTAATTGTTTTGTCTCTTGTATCCCTACTTTATTATTGATAATTGTTCCGTTAAATATCCTAACCCAACAGACGACAAATTACCTCCATTTTTAAATAATAGTGCAAGAACAATTTTACCCGAATCAAATTGTTCCTGCCAACAACCAGGTTATCTATAAATAGTTCAACATCATCGTAATGAAAAATCATAGAACCATACTTCAAAATAGTATTACCATTTATAGAAATTACATCACCATACAACAAAATAGTACTGCCAATTTTAAAAAGTACATCAACATATAGCAAAATAGTATCACCATTTATAAATAGAACAACACCAAATAGAAAAATAGTATCATCATTTAAAGAAAGAACAACACCATATGTAAAAATATTATCACCATTTATAAAAAGAACATCACCATATAGCAAAATAGAAGAACCATTATAAAAAGAACATCACCATATAGCAAAATAGTAGAACCATTACAGAAAAAGAACATCACCATATAGCAAAATAGTACCACCATTTATAAAACGAACATTACCATACATCAAAATAATATCGCCATTTCTAAAAAGAACAACACCATATAGAAAAGTAGCATCCCAATTTATAAAAAGAACAACACCATATAGCAAAATAGTATCATCATTTATAAAAATAACATCAACATATATCAAAAGAACCGCATCATCTATCAAAATTACAGCACCATTTATCAAAACAACAGCACCATATGTAAAATAACACCACCAGGTACCAAAGTACCACCATATATCAAAACGACATCACCATTTATCATTACGGGAGCACCATTTATCAAAACCACAGCAGCATCTGTCAAAACAACAAGACCATCTGTCAAACCACAGCACCATTTATTGCAACCACTTCACCATTTAATATCAAAACGACATCACCATCTATCTTAACCACAAGACCATTTATTAAAATCACAACACCATCTGACAAAAACGAAAAGACTGTATATCAAAACCACAGCACCATTTTTTAAAACCACATCACCATTTATTAAAACAACAGCACCATCTGTTACAACGACATCACCATTTATCAAAACCACCAGACCATTTTTCAAAACCACAGCACCATCTGTCAAAACGACAGCACCATGTATCCAAATCACAGTATCATTTATCAAAATGACATCACCACTTTAGAAGTGTGTTTATAAGGCAGCTATGGCGTACAATATTCAACACTAGTTGTCAGTAGGTAACCAGTATCTTTACTTTATGGTTGTTAAACATAAAGTATTTACTCATTTCCTATTCACTTTTCAGTTATACTATAACATTTGTTATAATCTAGCTGCATATTGCATTTTAATTTTCACCATGTATTCTAAAACATGAAGCTGTTTCATCAGTACAGAGAATATGTGGAGACATGAGCTTTTGTGCCCAAAAAAGGCCTTCAAATTTTCTAAGAGCAATTGTTTTTACAACTTAAATGGAAAACAAAACAAAAAGAAATAAACAAACAATAAACCAAATTATCAACCAAATGACTAATAATACTTTTTACTCTATTTAATCTATTTAGGTTTTAATCTTGGCGATACAATTCAATCAGAAACAAAAGGGATATGGATTTGGTGTAAAAAACATCCAATTAAATCGGACCAAGTATTGGTTTTGTTAGACACAGAGGGGTTAGGTGATCCCGAAAAGGTGATCTTATCTTATTGATTTTGCTTCTTTTTTCAAATATTACTTGTACCTGGGCCCAATTAAAAATATGACTATTACTTCAAAAATAATACATAATAGCTGTTAAAAGTGTTAAAATTTTAATTAACCATTAGCAGCACTTTCTTAGAATGCCTTATTTCAAGAAGCACCCATGGTGACTGACAAATATACCACCTGACATACTTTTCAATAATTTTAACATCCAAATTTAACAATCACCTTCCTAAATGTTGAGATGTCGTTTGCTTAGTATCACACACAAAACATGCCTTTTTTTCAAAATGAATCCATTTATGACAAGATTTATGACGGGATAAGGCAATTTTAATGTTCTTTTTAAAATTTTACATTAAACCTTCAGCATGTCTTTTAGCTTAACCTAAAAAAATGTTCTCACTCTGCAAACACTTTTTGAAAGTATCACAATTTTAAGCAAAGTCCTTTTCAAATTTGTCATTGAATGGAAAAAATATTGACTGGACATGACTATTAATGCACTTTTGGTATTCAAGTATAACCCTGACCTTTTGGCTGCTGAATTGGATATTGTTCACACTATTTGAACTTAAACCTTTATTTGTGTCACAATAACTAATTAAATAAACATATTTTTCCTAAGTTATTTAAGTTAAAAATTCATCGTGGAATTAAAGATTTGTTGACCAGACATGACTTTGTTTAAAATCTTATAAAAATCATTTGACTTTGGCCTTAAAGCACATGGCTTGGTTCTTGTGCGAGCGACACATCGTAAAGATGTCCATATTAATATTAGGCCATGTTGACCCGACTAGAGTGTCACTGCACTGTTATGAATAATTAAGTTCATAGGCCATTAGGGACATCTTCGGGCAAATATCGCTTTCGCACTGGTCCAAACAATAGTCAACAGAACAATTTCATATTAATCATATTTTCTATTTGAGACTCATTAAATGATCATAAAATACATCATTGTTACGTTTTGTTCTTTATGGCACATTTCGCGAATAAGATATAATTGATACCCTACCAGTTTAACAGGAGGGGACATAAGGTTTACTCTCCGTCAGTCCATTTGTCCGTCCGGCTGTCCGTCCGTCTGTCCGTGTTTCCGTCAGTCAGCCTGTCCACAAAACTGGATCCCGTAATAACGCAAAATATACTAAAAATATTTTCATGAAACTTGATATATCGATAGATGACAGTCTGGAGATTATGCATGTCTTTCTCTTTTTTTTCTATTTTGAACACTGGTTTTTATGGTAACAATTAGTCTGAAAATGTGGCAAATTTGATGCAAAAACTGGATCCTGTGAACACGCAAACAGTACTGAAAATATTTTAATGAAATAAGACCATTTGTACAGTTTCAGAAGTAAAATTGAACTTTTTAATCATCTAATCTAGATTTGGACAAATGACCTACTCCCTTGTCCTTTATGTATAGATAAGACACTTTTGACCATGTGCATAGTTTTAGATGTAATTGAACTTTGATATCAGCTGACAAAGATTTCGATGATGTGACCTATTTTCTCGTCCTTTGCTGTTATTATACTATGTCTTTTTTCTGAACATTAGACACATCTTTATATTGTATTCTATTTGAAATGCTGAAATATAACCCTGTCGCCCAAGATTACTAGACACTACTGCATTATGTCTAATGTCTATTGCATAGAAGCACCAAAAATCTACTTTTGTTCCTACTATTTTAGTAAATAATTTAGTGTTGTAGAAATGCGCTGGCAGAGCATCTTTTCATAAATGCTGTCTTGTTTTAAATTGTAGCCAATTCATATAATAAAATAATTATTATTAAGCTTTTCTATGATTGCTACTCACCGGAAGACCATGTTGATCTCAGCTAAAGCCTCGGTGCTGGTGAATATCACATCATGTTTAATGGCTCACTTATCAATAATTGTACATCAATTTGCGTTTAGATGCATTTTGTTTCGCGTTAAAATGCAATTACTTGCGTTACGAGGGATGTTTGGAACATACGTATACGACTTTTGTTAAAAATTGTCGTTTTTTTTAAATTATTATCAGTAAAACAACACTGTTAGATTATCTAGGTTTCCTTCATCATGAATGTATACTTTCGTAGAAAACAAAAAAAAACAAGAAATATATGCAAATGAAAAATTAAAACATCTTATCACCGCGTATACAACGCCTTTCCATGTTATTACACCTTTTGTATATCCTAAGAACATTTTCTTTACAGCGTTGGTTTTTGTGCTTTAAAGAACATTAATAGAACATATGAATAGTATTGACAAATATTCAAATTGTTATTTATAATATGAAAAAGATTATTTTTTACATGTATATATTCATATTATGAATAAACTTTATGAAATGATATTTCTCGTTTCAATGTTCAAAAGGGAGATCCCGATCATGACAACAAATTGTTTTGTCTGACACTTCTGATGAGCAGTACACTTATCCTAAATGTAAAGAATGTGTTCGACTTCGACACACTGGACAAGTTAGCGTATCCTTTTATTACATTTCATAATGTGAATTAAATCAAAATTATTGAATGTACTTGTTTTGAAACCTTGATGATAACGAAATTGAATAAAGGTCACTAAAGCATCTGGAAGGGCGGAAAATAGAAAATGAAAAGGAGAAATATGTACTTCTAATACATTGCAAGTGACATATATGTAAAGATTATCTATTTGTTTAAAAAAACTTGAAGCTGATGTTCCGAGTGAGTTGCATCACATGCTTATTATATAACACGAAACATTCTGGATTCTGTTTTCTCTATTTCAATACAAAATACATTATCTAGGTAAATAAGATAACTATGGCTTCCATTTCATTCCAGGTTATTGCCCCTTTTCAGCACTTTAAAAATGGATAAGGTTAATCTTAACCGGCAAGTTGGATATATCTAAAGTTTTATCTATACTAATGTATTTATATGCTCTACACGTATTTATCAATACAAAGTACATGGTATTTCTAAATTGTTTAACTGTGGCATTCCCTTTTCCCAGTTATTTCCTTTATAATCAATTGAAATTAGGGCCTTGTATGGTTGCTATTTTGGCAAGTTTCATTTGACTTAAATCTATACTGATTTCATTTGTTTAATGATATATATCTGCAACATTTGATAGTTGGATTCTTTCAAAAGTCCTCTAATTTATTTGTGAATAAGGTGACACTTAAATCAAGGTTAGGGTCATTGGTGTTATGATGATTTAAGCATTTTTGCACATACAGCCTTTACTTTTGAATTGGTGTATTCGTGCTTAATACGGACGTGCCTAGGGAGGTCCTTTTCCTTTGGGTTTAGTTTGGGGTCATTTGGGCCAAGGTCACCAATGACAAAAATGTTGTTTTCCAGATGTTACCTTTTTCTATTGACTTAAGTCTTTAATGAATGGTAGTAATATAGGTTATTGAGCTTCCCCCCCACCTAAAAAAATAAAAAAATAATTTCCAGTTATACCCCCTTTTTTTATAACCTACTTTTTTAAAATAAAAAAATTTTATCCCCCGGCGTGATTCGAACCCACACCCCTAAAAAATAAAAAAATTAATAGACACCGCACATAATGGCACCTTTAAAAAAAAAATTTTTTCTTTTTCTTTTCTGAATGAAGAATGATTTGACACGAGAAAAAAATATTTTTTTATCCCCGGCGGGACTCGGACCCACACCACCTAAAAAATAAAAAAAAATTATCCTCTAGAGGGATCCCTTGAAAACATTAAAATTTTATAAAACGAAAATTCACTAACGTTTAAATCTATACACTTAAAATACTACATTTAAATTTATAAATGCCTGTGGTTTATTAATGTACTTTATGTAAACACATTGAAACTACTGACTGCTCTTTGTGGTTAACTTTATGGTCTGATAACTTAAACATAATATCTATTTTTAATACTGTTTTCCGATAACATTACCTCCCTTTAACAAATTAAAACAATGTAAAATTCACATATACACATATACATATAAATATATATTTAAATTTTTATGTTTTATTATCATGTCTAAATAACATCTTGGTATGATGAATATGAACGAGAAATATATATTGTAAATTATGCAATTTTAAAAACCAGTTAATTTGTCGGAAGAAAAAATAAACCTATATATATATAGGTAGATTTCATATTACATTAATGTCTGAATGCCGTTCTAGTCTGGGTGTAGGCACTGTGTATGACTCTATTCGCTGCTAGGGAAGATAGTGTTCGGGAAAAGTTCGCTACCTGTAAATTCATACTTGGGTTTTGTGTGCACTGAAAAGAATTCTTTACCAAGTATGGATTTACAGAATGGTTGCCTTACCTCTGATGATCTCTGGTTTAGTTTCGAGAGGTTATCAAACGGGGTTAAAGGTGACCTAACAAGCGAAGTAATAACCCGAGCAGGATAGCTTCCAGGTGAATAGCTTAAGAAAAAGTGCCGAAGCCAACAAGTCTTAGGAC